>NC_135859.1:32055465-32100465 GCF_031162955.1 Sander vitreus
GGCTCTGTAGCTACTATAGCTTACTCCAGTCTTAAGAGCTGGTAAAGTGCATTTAGTAAAGTGTTGGAATAAGGTGTAAAGATTAAGCAACAGATGTGTAACGTTAAAAAACAAATCCCTCAGGCCATAATCCTTTGTATAAAGCCTTTGTTTCTCTTTCTCTTTTTTCTTCAGCGGAGATACAATCATATCCTGTCAGGGAATTTTCAACCCTGCAGCTGTCCTCAACGTAACAGCTAGGATCAAAAACTACATGATGGGGAGGGAGGTCTGGTCCCAGCCTCATACTGTATTTCTTTATGATGCAGGTAGGTGGCCCAGAACTCTCATCACTACATTACCCAGTACTGACTGTCATACCATCTGTCTATATTTTACAGTATAATAATTTGTAGATTTGAGAACTGACAGACTGCCTGCAAGAAAATTGTGAAATTATGATCAAGTCTTAAATACTCCCTTTGTCCGTTTCTCATCTCCCCTCCTTGTTTCATTGTCTCCTCTCCTTAGTCAAACCCTCTCAGCCTGTATTAACTGTACTTGGCTCCACTGAGGACTCTATTGTTGTGTCTTGGAGAAGCAACGTTGGTGATGGCAGTTGTCGGCTTCACTACAAAGACGACAACACTCACACATGGACCCAGGTTAGTATCATACAAACACTCTTGTTATTTATGAGAACACTGTTGGCTAACATTTAATACCTGGAGGCTTGCCTTAACTACTGTATAACCACAAAAATTGTTATTCAACACAATTTCAATTCAATTTCTTGTGCCATTTGTTTGAGACATGCTCTACAAAAAAAAAAACTTTAACCCTAAAATAAAGTTAAAGTTATCAGGATCAGCTTGTCCCCAGGTTTAATGAGTCCCCACAATGTGAGTGTGTGATTAACTTTGAGTCCCCACAATACTGTTAGTACAAGAACACACACACACACATATTGAAAATTGCATGTCTTAGCTAAGCCTTTTTGTATTACGGAAATACCAGCTTTGTTCGAGGACTCCTCCAAACCCTTTCTTTTATTTCAGTGTTGCCTTTGGTTTGGACTTTGGAGCCATCTTGTTCTAGAGCTAGATGTTATTAGACCAAATGCAAATGCAATGATGAGAAATGTCTGGGTGGAGGAAGAGCAGAGAACTTAACAGTTGCTCCACAGAGCAAAGTTGTAAATTGGGGTTTAGTTTTAATGCAAATGATTTACAATCAGAAAGTGAGAGTAAAAGGAAAAAAAATAGGACACAGCTGATAACTCTGAAATTACAAAACGGCTCAAAATGCCCTTGAGCGAATCCACTGAATACCAAAAGTAAATTTCTCTCTTGCACTCTTTGCTGTCTGTTTCTAGGCTCCAGATTATTTCCCCGCACATCAAGATCAGACACTGACCTACACGATCAGAGACCTCCTGACATTTACGGTCTACAGAGCTGCTGTGGCCTGCAGAGAGGACTCCGGCATCTGGAGCGACTGGAGTTCTGATGTTAGCATGAGGACGCTGGACAGGGGTAACACTTTACATTCAAACTTGAATTAAATGATATGCTGGGGACTGAATTCATAGGAAAGAAATGCGGTGAGAAACTGAGACGAAGACTTCATGAATTCATATTTAAATATTTTTTCGGGATACATGACACTACAGTAGACTAAACCAATGACATCAAACATTAAACCAGTATTTTTAAAGAGCTGTAGTTAACTAAAGCTTTTTCCTTCACTAGTGCCCTCCAGGCCACCAGAGGTGTGTTACAGAGTGGAGACAACAGACTCTGGTGGATCTTTTCTCCTTCATCTCATGTGGAAGGTACTTTGAAATACTTTTTATTATCGTATTAAACTATAAAAAATCCTGATTAGTACAACTGAATGCCCCTCCGTGCAGAAATAGCCAATCTTTGAAAGGTGATTGAGCTGTTAGTGTTATTTTCGCACCAATAAGCAGCATCTCACATTTCAGAAACGTTATGTCTCTGTCAGCAATGTTTGCTAACGTTAAACTAATTTAATTTAGTGTCAAAAGACAGAAACTATATCAAAATTAAGTCTAATTAGGCAGTCTTAAAATTCCAAACAAATGTTTCCAAAACAAATGTGGTATACAATGTATTTTGGAAACGTCTTGTCTGTCTGCAGGACCTTGACCTCCGTGATGCCGGAGGTCGTATCCTTGGATACCAGGTGAGCTACAAGCCAGTGAAGAAGCAGCAGCTGCAGGACAGAATAACTAAAAATGTCACAGATGTGACGGCGCTCCTGGTTGTGGAAGAGGGGAACTGCAGTGTCACAGTTACTGCCTTCAATACGGCCGGCTGTGGACCTGCTGCACATCTCAGCATTGACACACAAACACAGAACAGTGAGTGGCACACTGGTGTTAAGGAAAAACACTTAGGAGCAGCACAACTCATTTCACATATGTGAAGAAGGTTCAGGAGACCTTGATGACTTACACAGGAGCATTTAAGGAACACTCAATTGAGGAGACAATTCCCAACTCTCTGAAGTTCCTGTCTTCCTGAAGGTATATTTAAACTCATGCTGGAGGCGTTACATTTAGCTGAACCTTTAAGTAAACAAAGATATTATGTTAAAGCCTAGTTCAGCCTCTCTCTCTCTGGGAAGTATGCAAAGGTTTAGCTGGCCCACTGACCTCCAAAAGGAGACAGTCCTGACACAAAACATTCCCTTACCATACAGCTGTCTACGTAGACTTCTTGAATCTGTAGAGAGACAAAGATAATAATACATAATCAGGTTTGGTTAATAGAGACTGGCCGAATGTCCTCGTCCCTTGACCTGTGATGTATGAATGGCCCAATGTTGTCTAAGCTTTCCTTTAGTCTCATCATAACACAACATGGTGTTCCTGAAAATTACACCACAACTGGCTATTGCATGGAAATACTGAAATAGACAGAAATATGTTTTATCTATTCAATTGCCATGGCTATCAGCATTCAACTGCAAGCATTAAGCAATCAACTGACAATATCAGATGTAAAGCTTGCACTCTCCACTTATGTAATATCCTGTGTGCGTGTGTGTGTTTGTGTGTGTGTGTATATATTTTCTATCAGAGAAGGAAGCAACAGAGCAGTGTCATGATGTTCAGATAACACTTATTGCAACACAACCTTTCTCCAGTCAAATGTTTACTTTAATTATGAAATATTTGCTTTTATGTGTTTCAACTTGTCGCTATTTAAAAGAATGAATCTTAGACTGTGCAAGGTGCGAGACAGTGCGAGATGTCACTTAACTCACGGCTGTGTGGTAACGGCTTAAATCTGCATAAGTGTTTTGCTTAATATTGAGATGATTGAGTTAATTTATGGATCTCTGTGAACAACCTGTCCAGGATAAAACCCACTCCTTGCTCAGTGTCAGCTGGGACAGATTCCCCTGTCTTCACCCTGCAAAATGATAAACAGATTTACATAAGGGATGGATACAGTGTGGTTTGATCATTTGCATGTAGACATTTACAAGATAAGTCACATTGTGTTAGTATGTTGGTGTTCATGCTAATCATGGTGATAAAAATGCATGATGATAATCTTGTTGTTAATCACAATCCTGTTGTATTCTGTAGCTCTTCCGTCAGTCAGAAGCTTGTGGGTGTCCAGTTCTTTCCCGGCTATGAAGGGCCTACTGGTCCAATGGGAGAGCCCCACAGCCTCGCCCTCTGTCCCGCCTGTCAGTCATCTTGCTGTTCAGTGGCACCCAGGGACTCGTCCATCCACCAGCCGCTGGACCACAGTGGACAACAACACCACCTCCACTGTCATACAAGGTACAACTGTGTTGGAATATCCAACTATGCAGAGGAGATACTTGTCATTGTGTATGTTTGGGTGGTGCATGTTTTAATCAAAACATGTATCAGTTTGTGTGATGGTGTCACAAATTCAGCAGGAACATGCACTGTTGACACTTGATTTTTCTTTATACATAGCTCTATATATCTGCACACTTTGGGTTTTGTGCTTCGCAAACAGGTTAAAAGGAAAGTAGAAATTTAAAAAGCTAAAACAGTCAGAAAGGCTTTTACTTAAAAAAGTTTTTTTTATAAAAGCTTGTCCCCAATGGAGCCTGGTTTACTCTTGTGTTGCGGTGAATATACATCATATTACATTCCTGGCATGTACAGTGTGTACTTACAGTGTATGTGGTATGTTTACAGATGTTGAACCTGATGAGTACTACCTGATCAGTGTGTTCCCCATCTACCCCCATCAGCAGTGTGGATCGCCTCAGTTGCTGCCTGCCAGTCTGCAGCAGGGAGGTAAACATGCATCCAGCCTTTCAAACAAAGCACTAAATAATAACTTAATCCAGTTAAACCTGCGACTTTAACTCTCAGCTAAGACCTTATCATCCCAGTTGGCATTATTACTTTTACATCAACACCAAACACAAAGAGATGCTAAATGACTGAAAATGGCATTAAATTAGGGAGGCAACACATTTTTTTAATTTTCGATAAATCTGTTGATTATTTTCTCAATTAATTGATTAGTTGTTTGGTCTATAAAATGTTAGAAAATTGTGAAAAAATTATGTCCTCAAATGTCTTGTTTTGTCCACTTCTCAAAGCTATTCAGTTTACTGAATACTGGAATCTGAGAATGTTTTAATTTAACATTACTTAAACCGATTAAAACGATTAACAGATTATCAAAATAGTTGGAGATCAATTTAATAGTTGACAACCAATCAACTAATCTCATCAGTTCTACATAAAACAATCAAAGACATACACATAACGACTACAAGTGACCCAAAATGACTACAAAGAGACACAAAACGGCCACAAAGACATGCAAAAGACTAATGCAAAATGATGATGATGTTTGAGAAGCAAACCACTACAAAGGGATGCAAAATGACTTTTTGAGACTCTCTGAGTTTGGGTATCTTGTTTCTATACTGGGGGGCTCTTACCAGTCTGTGCCCAACGGTGTGCCCACATGTTTAGACCTTATTATTAAGGAACTTTGGGGACATTGGAATCAGAGATTAAATTATGTTTATTGGGGATTTACTGGGTAACAGTAATTCAGTCCATTGTTTTAACTGGAAATATTGGGCACCGCCACGAGACAGAAAACCTTCACATAGACGTTTACAGGAAGATTTCTTGTGTGTTTTCTCAGCATTGATGGAGCCCATCCAACTGAAGGTGGGGGTCGTGACCAAAACCACAGTAACAGTGGTGTGGGTGTGGCAAAGGAAGGCTGGACCAATCAGAGTGAACAGATACAGAGTCATGCTGACAAAAGAATCAGAGAGTGAAAGTAAGTTAACAGTTTTCTCACTGCTGTTAGAAAGTTAAAAGTGAATCTGTTGATGCATTAGTGAAGAGTTGTTGTTTTTTTACAATCAGTCTAAGTACAAAGAACGTCCACTCTTCTCCAGCGCTGTCTTTGTGGCCAGACCATTTGCAGCTCACCTTCAACAACCTGAAACCCAACACTGAGTATTCTCTTCTCCTACTGGCTGATGATGTTTCCAGAAACATCATCCCTGTGAGGACAGACTTTGGTGAGTTGAACTGGTTTTCTAAAAGCAGAATGTGATTTAATGATCCCAGCGTGAAAAACATTTTAACTGTTGAATATTGAGATGTAATCACCTCTCGATAAACAGGAATGAGAAGGGGCAATGATTTGTTTTTTGGTGGCTGTTGGGGGTGATTTTCTAACTTTGTGGTATTTTGTTTTTTTCCATCATGCTTACAAGAAATAATTAATTTAACATCTAAATTTGAATACTGGAAAACTAGAATATTATATTTTACATTATGAATTAAAATAGATACAATCACTAATATTCTTTGTATCTTGTATAATCAGCCTAAATAACATATAACATAAAATCTAAATAAATGGATTCTACAAGGTCCCAGTGTTTCCCATCACTAATTTACTGTGTTATTGACAGTGTGACTGCAGGTAGAAGAATAAATGCATTTACACACAATAATCTTTTGATTCAGAGCTAACTAGGAATGTTTTATTTCAGATGAGATGCCAGTGGTGGCTACAGCAACTCCTCTGCTGCTGCTGGCTGTCATTGTGTTCATCATCTCCATCCTGTCCAGGACTGTGTGAGTCAACACACACTCATGGTCACATCTGAAGGCTCATGCACCTACACTGTTCTGTTACTGTTGCTGCTGATTGTTTGAATCCATTATTTAACCACATTTTGTGAACTAATTTAGCATCGTTGTCCAAAGAAAGTTATGGAAGGTAGAAATATGTCAAGAATGACGACAGTATGTTGAAAAGCAAATCAAACACATGCCTTTCGTCATGTTTCGTTCCAAAAAGCCCTTGAAATCAGATTAATGGGCCTTGACTTTCTTAGTGTTTCAGCTGAATTAAATTAAAATTCATCAATAATACCATTACTCACAGAACAGGGTGAAAACCAATGCACTCATTTTGAAGAAAAAGTGAATAAGTCTTTATTGATACGGCATAACAGCAATACCATTACTGTGCAGGTACAAGTCGTACTTCTTCCCGCCCATCTCCACCCCCTGGAACAGTACGACAGGCCAGTGGCTGATGGACCCAAACCACCAGGTGAGTTTGGTTTCCTTTAAACTAGGGTGTTATTGATGTATTCTGCTATACTCATCTTTACATGTGAATCCAACTTGGTCACAGAAACAATCCTGTTTATTCTGTTGCTTAATCTCATATTCAGTTTTAATGAAACAAATGCATCTTTTCACTCTGCAGTTTCACTCCTTTCAGGAATTTTCAAGTGACAGACAAGTGTGACTGAAGAAACCTCTCAAAACGAGTAGATTTTATATTTGAAAAATGTATATGATCTCATCTGATTGGCAGTTTATCCAGCAATTAACTTCATAAAATGTATCCAGTCAATAGGAATTTACCTTTATTTGTTTTAACATGGTTTAAGTCATTGTTACTATTATTTGTGTTATCATGATGGTTCCCCTCTGATTAATATTGGTGGCAGATTATGGGATCCATCTCTGAAATCTGACAATATTTGACTCTTTATTTTTTATTAAATTTAGGGGGGACTGTTTACAACTCTTAATTGATGCTTTATGATGCTCCATTCACATATTTACAGTAAACCCCTCAAAGATTGCTGTTTTTAAGGCTTTAAACTTTTCTGTATATCCATTGACTCTTTCCTGATTAAAATCCAATCTATTATTCCCCACAACAGAAAACTGCAGAGAGAAACCTCCTGGATATTGAGGACTTCCAGGTGACAGACGTACTCGGAGAGAAGAGTCTCATCACGGTCTGTCCGAACTCCCAGCCCTCCTTAGAAGAGGACCTACATGAAGACACCTCTCTGCTGTTGATCAGCCACCTCATCATCAAACCGTCAGCCCTAGAACTGGACTCAGAGTATATTTCTGATGCTCCAGTGATCACAGAGCACCCACTGGTTTCTCTCCTGTCCTACCATGCTGACTCAGTTTTCCCATCTGAGGAGAGCCGTGAGGCTGATGCTGCCATGCTGCATCAGACACATGAAGCTAACAACTGCTTTCCTCAGAAAGAGGAAGAGAGTGACTTTTCTGAGAGGTTACATCAGAAGGAGAAGGAAACTGCACTGAAATGTCATTTTCGTGAATTCATGCCAAACAACCACTGTGCTTATCAGATAACCTGTGAAGCAGAGTATGTTTCTTCATTTCTGGGGAAAACGGATGTGTAAACAGTGAGTGGACACTGGTCTTATCTTATCTGTGAGATTGATTATGGACAGCGTACTTCAGTGCAACATGCTGGGTTAAACACAGGTGGAAAAGTAAGAGTAAAAGGTTACAGACATGCTGGTGACTCTTGGCTGTAATCTCTATTACACAGCCGACAACATACTGTATCCTTAAACACTGGAGGGGCAAAGCCCATTGCTTTGGCTGGTGGGTGGCACCTGAATTAAGTTTATTTTCTTATTTGTGGCCATTTTAAGAACTCTCAGATGCAGGCTTAGCAGGCGTTCAGACTGAAACCAGACCTGCGTTAAAACATTGGTGGGTGCTTGTTACTTCAGATTCCAGCGAGATGTGAAAGATCTTGAAGGTTTGTTTCAGATGCCAAAACACTGCACAGTGGTTTGCCATATTTTATCTTTTGTCACAAGGTAAACAGTAGAATTATGCCATTCCCGTAAACAAAGTAACAGGAATATGTGCTTCCACTTATTTGGCCACAGCAGCATCTTGCTGAATGACACAAAAAAAAGTTTGACTTTGTTTCTGGACGATTCTGTGTTTAGCGGGAGCCTTTGGTGTTGGCAGTCCAATGGCTTCATTGAAATGAATCAAAGGGCTGCAGGGCTAAAACTCTGAACATAGCTTTAACTCTACACTGTCAAGGTGTGTTCAGACTCAGTACAAAGTGAACTTTGTCTAGCTTTATTTTATTTTTTATTTTTAATTAGAGTTGCCACTGACCCACTGTTGCGTTTTGTGTGGTGGTCCTAGATGCAAGTATCCATATAAAAAAAGTGGCCCACATTCAGATATTTCATTCAAATAGGTTTACTTCAGACCATTTGCCTGGCAATGGACAAAGCCTTTTGGGCCATGCAGCCTTCATTGGTGTGTAGAAATGCAGGTGTAGAGACACTTGGTATGGAGGCCAGGTAGGTGGTAACATCATGGTAGCATGGACACATGCACAACAGTACCATGTTATACAAAATATTGCCACAGACAATGGGAAGTTGTTATATTAAGCAATTTAATGTCTGAATATTCTGAACAAACTGTCAGCTGGTTTGTTAATTACCTTGCAGACAGAACTCAGTGTGTGCAGGCAGAGGGCAGAACTTCTCGCTATCTCAGAATAACAAAAGGCGTGCCTCAGGGGTCAGTCTTGGGGCCACTGCTATTCATCCTCTATATCAATAACATTGATCCTAACGTGTTTAAAGTACTGTCACTGTACTGTATTGCTCAGCACCCACCGCAGACTAGGCCCTCTCCCAGTTACAACTTGCTTTTAACACGCTTCAACAGAATCTTTATGATTTAAAACTTGTTTTAAATGCTGAAAAAACAAGTCATGCTTTTTTTCAATTCAAAATCCAAATCTAATCTGCCTTCAATTCTCACTTCCCAGGGTACGAATATTGAATGTGTTTCTAAGTACAGATATTTTGGTATTTTAATAGATGAATCTATCTTTTACCCTTCATATTCAGCAGCTAGCAAAGGGTTTTATTTCAGAATCAAATCCTGCCTTTTGTTCGAATCTAGAAAGAGGCTGGTTGCTGCCACTTTTATGTCTATACTTGACTATGGTGATGTTTTATACATGCATGCTTCGTCTCAGAGTTTACATGCACTGGACATTGTATACTATGGATCTCTGAGGTTCATCACTGGTTTTAAAGCCCTCACTCACCATTGTGAACTGTATGAATGTGTTGGATGGCCTTCTCTATCAACACAGAGACTTCAACACTGGCATATCTTCACATACAAGGCAATTTTATGTCTACTTCCATCCTACCTTCTGACCTATATCAGTGTAAATAGTATCAGGACTTACAATCTTTGTTCCCAGGATCTTTTCCTTCTGTCTGTTCCAAAGGTTAGAACTAAGCTGGGGAAAAAGGCATTTAAGTTTGCTGCTCCCTCTACATGGAACAAGTTATAGAAATCCATGAAACTTAATGAGCTGGTCTCATTGGTCGCTTTTAAGAGGATGTTGATTGACTTGGAGGCAGCCACATCTGGCTGTAGATGTTTTGCATGATGTG
Source organism: Sander vitreus (assembly GCF_031162955.1). Lineage (NCBI taxonomy): Eukaryota > Metazoa > Chordata > Actinopteri > Perciformes > Percidae > Sander > Sander vitreus. Next base: position 32,065,249 of record NC_135859.1, read on the forward strand.
TTTGGGATTGTGGTTGACTTTGAGGGATTTGCTGTTTCAGTTGTTTTATGTTCTTAGTGTTTTTGTGTATTTTGTGTTTGTATGCATGTGTGATTGTACTTAGGGCTGGGCAATATATCGATATCATGATATGAGGCTAGATTTTGGATATCGTAATATCGTGATATGACATAAGTGTTGTCTTTTCCTGGTTTTAAAGGCTGCATTACAGTAGAGTCAAGTACTCTTCTGAGCTTACCACACTGTTCTAGCTGTTCTATTATTTTGCATTTACCCACTTAGACATTATATCCACATTACAGAAGATTATTTATCTAAAATCTGTGTGAAGATATATTGTTAAAGCACCAGTTGTCAACCCTAGAATATCGCCGCAATATCGATATTGAGGTATTTGGTCAAAAATATCGTGATAATTGATTTTCTCCATATCGCCCAGCCCTAGTTGTACTGCTGCTTAATCTCAGTGAGTCTCTTCCTGGTTAAATACAGGTAAATAAAATAAAATAAAAAAATGTCAAGTTCATTTCAAATTTCATTTCATTTTATAGAAATTTATTGTGCGTCAATTATCAGCGCGAGTGATCGGCCATTTTGTTGTTTTGACCGCACAGTAGAAAATAATAATAAGCTTCCATCACTGCACATTAACTGCAGTTTAACATAGGAGAATTAAACTTGTTTTGATTTTATAATCAAACAATTTATCTTCTTAGCTTAGATTTCTTCGACTACATTTAATACATTTGTCAAGATGGCTGACATTTGACAAAGAAACCATCAGTCAAAGCTGAAACTTCAGTATCAGATGCTGTGATACTGATGGATGGTGGAGTTTAAATTGTATGTCTAGATTTGCTTAAAATTGTGGGTGGAATAGTTTAATATCCCAGTATATATGTATACCATATATATGTTTTTGTCTAACTGCAGATTACATCTTTCTGCAACAGTGTCCTTTAACTTTGCACTATTATTTGATCCATCGTCACACTGCAAGTGTAGGTTCTAAGCTGAGATCAGAAGCAGCTGTTGCTTTCAAGTAAGAGTGAATTGTTTGTCCTCTTTTCCATTTTGCATGGTTCTGCCTTTGCCTTTATCTGCAGGCTGTACCACTCCACATACAATAAGTGCATTTAAAGGATTTGTATTTAACAGTAAATACAAACCACATTAAAGCACAACCTGAAGAATCTGGTGATTCCCTCGACTGGCAGCTGCTTTGTCGTAATAAAGCAGCAACAGATCAGACAACTGCTGTTTTTTTAGACCCATCTGGAGGGCTAAAGGTTAGAGTTCATGCCGATCCAGTGTCTGATCAGCTGGTGGGCGATGGTCTGTCTCGGAGGCATAGTCAAGGCCGGATGGGCTCCTCTGAATGAGTCAATCACCTAAAACAAAAAACAAAAGAAGAGTTTAGATTCAGAGTTTGACTAAACACAAGCATTCTCAGGTTGTGCCTCAGTGTCCTTAAGCCATAGTAGAATTTATGTTTGTACCTGTTGTCGTGGGAACCACCGAGCTTCCTCGATCTCATTCTCGTCTACTTTGATGTCAGTTGATATAGCGACAGCGAGGCAGCCAATCATTAGGTTAGAGGGCATCGGCCAGGGCTGGCAGGAGACGTACTGAACCGGTCCCACCTTCACGCCGCTCTCCTCCTCCACCTCCCTCCTCACCGCCTCCTCCATCGCCTCCCCTGCAGGAGAGGTGAGGTTTGGGTTCAGGCATTTAGATGCTGTGGTCACGGTTTGGGTAAGTCAATGCAATGTGTGTGTTTCTGTGTCTGTGTTGGTTACCAGGCTCTATGAATCCAGCCAGACAGGAGAACATGCCAACCGGAAAGATCTTCTTCCTTCCCAGTAAACACTGGTTTCCATCAGGGTGGATCACCAGCATGATGACCACTGGGTCTGGAAAAACAAGACAGAGGAGATGAATGAACCATTGATACTTTAAGGGTGCTTTCACACCTTTGGTCCGTTGTAAACGAACAGTGGAGCGTTTCGTTGGATAGTCCAATTCAGTTTGGGTTGGGGTGTGTGGTCATATGCGAAAAGTGTTTTAAACCAGAATGCTCCTTTATCAGCTTAAATGCACCGACGCAAGTGTCTTTGCTAGTTTAAGACCGACACAGTTGTCAATTTCCCGTCCAGCGCCCACGTCGTTTAAATAGCAAATGCACCTGCACCCATATTTGCGCCCGTGGGCGTGCTGGTCTTACAGGGAGGTGTGTGCATTCTTGGCGTATTGCTATCTTGAGGCAGCGGGAAGTGATCGCATCATTGACCAACAAAAACCTGGTCTAAAGTCAACAACGCAGCATTTCATCGTTATTTTAACAGCGAATTAGTAAAATGCACCTAGGCTCGTGCACAGTGTGCACCCACTATGCTTGTTACACGCACACACAGGTAAGTGCAGCAGCACATAAACATGCAAAAGATTACAAAAACTGTGCAAATCCGCCATCATAATAGCAATGCACCAAGGTAGAAACGTGCCTGGCTTTTAAAGGGAATGGGAGATGACACTGATTGGTTTATTGCATGTTATGCCCAAAACACACCTATGAATTAATGAAGACACAAAGTACAACCCTTTTGAACCATGCGCCCGGCGCACGGACCCTTTTTTCCGCCGTCAAACTAGCAAAAAGTGGATTTGGACACGCCCTAAACGCACATGCGCCATGTGCGTCACGCCGTGCGCTTAGATCGTTAAAATAGGGCCTGGAATGTTTAAACACAGCTGTTATACTGCTGGCTTCTACACCCAGTACTGATATTATTAATGGAAGGCAGGTAGGTGAGGTGGGGGTGGAGCTCCGTACCGACTCGTGGATAGCATGTGTTGTGAACCCCCTTCAGACTCCTGCAGTCAAGGTTTAGGCAGCTCCTCTTGTATCCTCCCTCCTCCAATGTGGTGCTGCTGCCACACGTCGGGCAGAAGCTGTAGCGGCTGTGCCAGGCCAACACCGACCGAGCCTGAGCCACAACTCCTGCAGGACCAAGATTACTCAGTTAGCTGATTAAGGAATAGCGAATGAAACGTAGGAGTCATATAAAAGCAGTTGTATTAATCCAGACCAGAGAAAGATGCCTCTGAAAAAAAAAAAAAAAAGAACTATCTTCCTTACCGGCCTCTTCCTCGTTGAGCTTCAGCAGGTCTCTGTTGGGCGTCTTTGGGAAGGAGCAGTTCCTTTCTCTGCAGCGTTTAAGAAGTTCAGCAGCGGCGTCATCTGTGTTGATGGCAAACCAAGCAGGAGGCTCTTGGATGCCGTCCACTGTCTGAGAGGAGGAGGAGGAGGAGGGTGTTTTCCTCTTCTCCACTCCGAGGAAGATGAGCACAGTCGCAGGTTTCTGGAGAAGGTCTTTGACCGCTTCATATCTGAACCGACACAGCTTGGTCTCACCCTGTTAAGAGTTAGAATCACAATCATTAGATAACAACTTGAATCTTTGAAAAATAATTTCAAAAAAATCTGACTGGCCAACAATGTCACTTTTAATAGCTGTGGGCTGCAGACTAATAACATCACACCACTGAAATGACAGGAAGGTTAATTTGTCCAAGCGTGCATTGATTTAGAACACAGGTTTAAATAAGGACTAATGCACCTAGATGCACCTAACATTATCATACATTCTATTCCAAATTGGATTTGACACTTTTGTTAATATATTACATTTCCTCATCAATCATGAATACAAGGCTACTGCTTTATGCAGATACTGTTGCACTTCACTGTGCTCACTCATCACTTAGATGTTAACCATCTGCAGCTAGCTTTTTACGTCCCTTTTAGTCCTTAGATCTTATTTATCACGTGACTTAAATGATCCCTTCTGTATGTATCCTTAAAAATTGGCTGTCCATTTCCAAATGTTAGGAGAATTTCTTTTGATACCAATTTGTTTACGAGGCACTCCTCTAGAAAATTACCATACGCATTTAGTATTTCCCACCACTGAGTCAACTTTAATGTTGATGATATTCTGCTTGTTGCTTCCGTGATGCTTGCTGATTGGTTTTTTTAAGATGTGTACAGCTGAATGCTCTGAAATCTAGACCGATCATCAGAGCTCATTTCTAAACATGGTGATGGTTCAGCAGCTTAAAATAATAATAATAATAATAATAATAATAATAATAATGATAATGAGATTTGTCCTCAGCCACGCACCCCTGCGTTGTCGTCCTCCTGGGAGCTGCGGACCATGGGGCTGAGGTTGTAGAACAGGAGGTAGACTGTGTCTGGGTCACTCTGCTTATCCTCCAACCAGACTGTGTCTGCCCTCTTGGCACTCAGCCGGTCCAGCGTCTCTCTGCTGAAGTAGTTCTCCTGCTGGTGGGGGTCGGAGCCCGGCAGGACTCGCTGGCTGCCGTCGTCCGCACGGCCCAGCAGGTTGGAGATGTGTCTGTGGCCCCAGAACTTGGCGATATCGTATGCGGTCTGCGACGAGCTGTTCACTGAGAACTTGTCGCAGCTTGAAGATCGAAAACAGAGAGGAGATAAGAGATTTTAGGAGAAGCAAGAAGTCCATCTATTCAAGGGTAGGAAGTGAGGGGGGAACACAATGCTACTGACAACTATGTATTTACATTTATATTAACCTGGCAAATAAAAAAATATAAACTGGTCAAACAAAAGATTCAGAAATGTGACCTGAAATTCTTAACTTAACTGGAAAACTACTTTAAAAGTACTTTCAAGATCTTGCTCTATTTACATCACTAACCCAAACCACACAAATGAACTTTAAAAAAGGTGTTCTTATATACTATGATCTTTTCACATATAGAGTATTGATTTACAAATTGGTCATTAACTAGCATAACTACTCTTAAAAGCATTGAATCTCTATTTAAGAAAGCCATAACAACCTTTGATAAAAAGCCATTGTCATTTCACCATTGCGATATCTTAGAGAGACATTCCTTTTTAAGCTTTGACAATTTGAAACTTTTCAAGTATGCTTGTTTGGTCTATTAAGTGTTACATAATCTTGCCCCCCCTCCGCTGCATGGCTTTTTGCACGGGCATCTGTAACAGGGGACTGTGTGATACCATTTAGACGCACCACTTCTGGACAAAACGGATTGTCAATAATAGGAGGTAAACTCTGGAATAGCTTGCCCCTCCCAATAAGAGAGTGTCCTACATTCAAGACCTTTAAAACTCACTTCAAACAGTGGCTTCTAGAAAACCAGAGATGCACTCACTTTTAACTGTCACACATGTAATCACCCATACACTTTCACTGTTAAATTGAATGCAGTATAGAGGTGGATGAACAATGTCTTTGTCATTATGCATGTTTGCTGTGTTTTGTCAATGTATACAGTATGTCACCATTATGTATATCTTTTTAATTTATAGTGAATGAGTGCTGTATGACTGCTGTAGTTATTTTTACTAATTCTGGCATATTTACATATTATACAACAATGTTCATAAATATGCATGGTCCCTATCAAATAAACCAATAAAATAAAAAAATAAAATAAATAAGACACGTTAGCCAGAACTTTATATGGTGGTGAGTTTTGGAGTTCTTCTGCCCTCTAGTGGCCAAACATCTGCAGTATTAATGCAGCTTTAAATTGATAATCCAATAAAAGTCAAAGTGGATTTAAAAGGGTGACTTTTTACCGTCCTCTTTTACATCTCTAAGGGCTGAATGTTTTTACTCTAAATCACATTGTGAGTAAAGTAATGTTTTTGCATTTGTTGTGTTTGTGTCTCTTTATGTGTTTGTGTCTCTTTATCTCAGGTCTTTGTACCCGTGCGACAGCAGCGCCTCCACCACCTCGTAGTGTCCGTTGCGTGCGGCGAGCATCAGCCCCGTCCAGCCACTGTATCCCGTCTGGTTGATGAGCGAGGGGACATGGGACAGCAGCGTGGACACCTGGGTCAGGTCTCCTCTGGCTGAAGCATCCAGAAACCTCTCCAACATGTCCTCCTTCGCACTCAGCTGGAGACTCGTCATTCTGCCTGCCTGGAAAACAAACGGGATCAAAAACAAAGACAGATTTGGGAAAGTATGTAAAGAAAAAAAATTAAAAATTAAAAATCTATATTGTCCGTGTTAGATTCAGTCTTTCTAAACTGTTTAAAACTACAATGTGTAGATTTGAACAGTGGTGGAAGAAGTATTCGGATCCTTTACTGCAGTTAAAGTACTAACACCACACTGTGAAAATACTTCACTTACTAAGTAAAAGTCCTGCATATATAATCTTACTGAATTAAAAGTATGTAAGTATTATCAGCAAAATGTACTTAAAGTATGACAATTAAAAGTACTAATTGTGCAGTAAATGTAGGTGTGTTCTTTCTATCTGATGTTTCTGGGTTAATATTACTGCTGCATTAATGTCTATGTTGCATTTTACTGCAGTAGATGTTTAAGGTTGTGCTCATTTTAACTCCTTCATATACTGTTGGGTAGTTTAATCTACAGCAATGCATCATCTTCTATAAGATCATCATATGTTTGTAGCGTCGCTGTCCTGTGAGAACCACAGCTTTGTGACGATGCATTGTCCAGCTGATCCAAGAGGCTTGAATAGTAGGAGAACTTTCTCAACACATAAAGAAACACTTCATCCTTCACGAACATTCAGTGGAGTTTACTATCTACATACAAATTACCACATAAAGTGCATTCAGAAAGAATTCACTGTTTGTACGAAAACATGATTTCAGAAATGATTGCAAATGAATCAAAAAGAAAAAAGTGAAATCACATTGACATAACAATTTAGACTTTTTGACATTTGAAGTCCAGCTCAGGTGCCTCCTATTTCTCTTGATTATCTTTGACTTGTTTCTACACCTTGATTGGAGTCTAGCTGTGGTCAATTCAACTGATTGGACATGATTTGGAAAGGCACACACCTGTCTATATAAGGTCTCAGACAAAAAACAGGGACTGCCTGCAGAGCTCAGAGACAGGATTTTGTCAAGGCACAGAAAACGGTTCCATTTCTGTTGCATTGAAGGTTCTCCCAAGAGCACAGTGGCCTCCATGATTCTTAATTGGAAAAAGTTTGGAACAACCAGGACTCCTCCTAGAGCTTCATGGTTGAGGTGACCAAGAACCTGATGGTCACCGTGGCTGAGCTCCATAGATGCTGTGTGGAGAAACTTCCAAACTCCTTCTGGAAGTTTCTCCAGGATGACCATCACACAGACTTTTAGAAACAACATTCTCTGTTCTGATGAAGCCAACATTTAAACAGTTTGGCATCGATTTTTGAACGTCATATATCTAAAAAAAAAATATCTAAAATGTTTGTTTTGCTTTGACAGTATTGGTATTTATGCCTGATTATCTGATTTTTGGAGTGATAAAAGAAAATTCCCTCTGTAAAAACCTCAGACTTAATACAATAATTTGGAATGTTCAGTTTTCTGTTCTGGAGATGTATGGAACTTAGCCCATATTTAATAGATGTCCTTAATTTGCATATTAAAAAAATACATTTCAGAAATCTTGTAATTGTCTAAATGTAAGTATTACACTTGGAAAGTGCAATGGTTATCTATTAGTTATCATTCACCTGAAGTGTGTTGAACTGTTAAAACAAGGTGGACTCTGCCTTTTTATGTCCTTTTTTTTCTCCCTCCCCCTATTAGTGCAACAGCTGTCAATCATTCTTAGGTTACGCCTATCAAATCAAACTGTTATAAAACACAGCTTACCGTAGCCTAGCTAGAGACGCTGGCTTGCAAAACGTGTGTTCGTTACTGTAAGTCTTGCAGCTTTCAATACAGCATTCTGGTGATTTTATTTACTTTGATAGGCTATGTTTAGAGTCAATAGTCGGTACAAAGTCTACAACAGGTAAAGCAGCTTGACTGTACTCCTATGAGGACTGTTGTGATATTATGTATCTATCTGTCCCAGCTGGAAATCAAACTGACATCAGTGTGGATCTGTGTAACGTTACAGTAACGTAACTAGTTTTTGAAGTATGTTCTCGCTCTCTGGCTCCGTCTATGTCCTGGAAATAACGTCAACATTTATTCGTAATCAAAGACAGCCATTAAAACATTAAAATAATAAAGAAATATAATTTTTTTTAAAAACTCACCTTGTCTTCAGCTCCGTGCTGATTGTCCTCTGTCTGAAAAACAGTTTGTTTGTTGTGTTTGATCAAATGTGACGAGCTGCGTTCAAGAGCAACAGCAACGACCTCTGCAACTGTGCTGCCTTCAAGTGCTCATTAAACTAGAGTATTTCTGTGTGTTACAGCGACAATACAATATAGATTATATATTGTGTATATATTGTAACGGGTAAGTGGAAAATGTCAGCTATTAATTTACTGTTTGTTTTTGTTTCTACTTTTAGGCGTGCATTATTTATTAAAAACAGTTTAAAAGAAACATTAACTCATTAGACCTCTTTGTAACTTTTTTCTTGCATTTCAATCTCAAAACCCACATTTTGGAGATTTGTTTTTATATGAATTACCTCACGGATGCATCACATTCATTTTACTTGGTGCAATATTCTTTTTTAATTTCTAATTGTTTTGTTTATTTTATCGTTACAATCGTAGCCACAAGTACGTTTATTGTTTCTAGGTTATTTGAATATATAATGCCTCTGTTTTGTTCAAGCTCAAAGTCTTGGAAGTTACGTTTTCCAAGAAACCTCTGAATGCAGCACATTTTGCACTTTGCACTTTTTCTGCTGCCTGCTGTCGCTGCTGTTGAACGCAGCCTGCAGGCTTTCTGCTCTCATTCTGTGCAGATGTATCTGGAAACATCAGCGAGATTGGAAGTTCCGAGAAATTAGTTATGATATTCTAAAAAAAAAAAAAAGAGAAAAAAAGGGGCAGATAAAATGCAGACAATTCTGTAAATCAACTGTTAAATACAGTATATTTTGAAGAAACAAGGCTATGGTGGACGAAGTACGCAGACCTTATTTTACTATGGCCTATGTAAAAGTACCAATACATTTAAAAATAATCTGTTAGGCTACAGGTAAAAGTCCTGCATTCAGATTTGTACTTAACTACAATTGGCAGCAAAATAGATGCGCAGTAAAAATTACAATATTTCATTTTATTAGTATAAAATAACATAAAATAGAAGTACTCAAGTAAAGTACCTCAAAATGGTAGGCTACTTAAGTACAGTGCTTTAGTAAAAGTACCCTCTGGAACTGTCTTTCCCAACACCTCAGACTTTCCACATCACTTGCTAACTTCAAAACCGCAGTCAAAATCCATCTCTTTAAAGGTCCCATGGCATGACAATTTCACTTTATGAGGGTTTTCAACATTAATATGAGTTCTCCCAGCCTGCCTATGGTCCCCCCAGTGGCTAGAAATGGCGATAGGTGTAAACCGAGCCCTGGGTATCCTGCTCTGCCTTTGAGAAAATGAAAGCTGGGCTGAGCAGCTGGGTGGTGATGGCGCAGTAGATATGACACATACCTTTGGTGTGGGAGATCTGGGTTCAGTTCCCACTGTGATACTGAATTTCGGGAAAGAGACTTCTGATACAGTGTTAGGGGACCACTAAGGCCTATATAAAAGAAACTTCAGATACAGTATTAGGGGACCACTAAGGTCTATATAAAAGAGACTTCAGATACAGTATTAGGGGACCACTAAGGCCTATATAAAAGAGACTTCAGATACAGTATTAGGGGACCACTAAGGCCTATATAAAAGAGACTTCAGATACAGTATTAGGGGACCACTAAGGTCTATATAAAAGAGACTTCAGATACAGTATTAGGGGACCACTAAGGTCTATATAAAAGAGACTTCAGATACAGTATTAGGGGACCACTAAGGTCTATATAAAAGAGACTTCAGATACAGTTTTAGGGGACCACTAAGGTCTACATAAAAGCATCCAAAAAGCAGCATGTCATAGGACCCTGTAACCAAATTAGCTGTTTTCCATTTGTTTTTTTATCTTGTTTTTTATGTTGTTTTGCTGCACCTTTTTAATATTCATCTCTAGTTATTGTTGTTGTTGATCTTGTTATTGTTTTTCTTTGTCTTTACTTTGTAAAGTGCCTTTGAGTACCTTTTAAAGCACTATATAAAATAAATGTATGGTTACTATTAGTTACATTCCACCCCTGCATTAAAATTATTTCATGTTATCAGGTTACACTTTAATATTTTGGTGTGAAACTACTTTTTGAGATCCAAAGAAGCTGAAAATATCCACAAATAATTCTAAAAAAAGCTGACAAGAAACATATGTGACAGAAACATGTGGTTTAGTTAATATTTTAATAAAATAATTTACAAAATAATGTTACCAGAGATACGGTTTGTCTTGCTACTTGAAAACAAAATACCACTTCATGATCACAGGTCACCTGAATACCAGCAAACATTCTGAAATCACGATTCTATCATTATAAATAAACATTAAAGTTAATATTTACTGTAGTTCACATAAAAACACACAGAAGCCAAAGAATATACAGCCGGTTATTGTTGAAGATAAAAGAAACGGCCGTCTAAATGTTGATTGGGTTGATTGGGTTGTTTAATTTGTTATTGACGCGGAGAGAGTTTCAGATTCGTGACACAAAATTTAAAGCACGATAATATTTCTGTTCTTGTGCAGCTGTAGCCGGTGTAATACTGTAACACACTGTGTGTGTGAGTGTGTGGTGTGGTGTGTGTGTGTGTGTGTGTCTGTGTGAAAACTGTGTGTGTGTGTGTCTGTGTGTGTGGACACTGTACGTGCGTGTGTGTGTGTGTGTGTGTGTGTGTGTGTGTGTGTGTGTGTGGACACTGTACGTGTGCGTGCGTGTGTGTGTTAGGAGTAGAAGGTGAGGACACTCTGGTGGTTTCCTCGGACCAGCAGCAGAGGTGGGAGGTCTTTGGACAGAGTTTCCAGCCAGCACATGTAGAGAGCGCTCGACACCGTCCCCTTTCTGGCCAAAGGCATGCTCCTGGGAAAGGAAATATCACAGAAAATACAGAAAAATGCATTTATTGGCATTTAACTTGGTTTTTAGAAACCTGGATATGCTGCAAGGATTACTCAGATTCAAACCAGTTGTTATGCAGTGATAACATGTAACTATATTTACTGTACTTACACTACAGGTCAATTGAATTTAAAATTGAAATGATAGATAGATATTAGATATTAGCATGAAACCTCCCCAGTTGATTACTGACATTAAGACTTTATTTTTTTTTTTAAACTTTTTTTAAGTTTTCAAGTATTCTGAAGTTGTATGTTTAAATATGCAATATTCTGCTTTTACTTTAATGCTTGAGGAATAATAATCTAATTATATAATATTTAATAGTATAACAGTCAAGGGGATATTTTTATACTTTAATACTTTAGCTAGCCTAGGAACATTTTCACTTTACTTGAGTATTTTTACAGTGTGGTGTGGTATTAGTACTGTTACTTCAGTAAACGGTCTGACATTGAATGTGAAGACATTGATAATGATAAAGACAAACATCAGGAAACAAGAATGTAGAGTTCATACATGACGATGAGCTTCGCCATGCTGGAATGCTCCTTCAGCAGCTCGTTCAGTCGGATCTGACGGTTGCTCTGAAAGTCACAAACAGCATGTTGACATGTCAACATTTCCTTTTTAAACAGCGCTAACATCACAGTAACACTGCAGCTGAGCATTGTGATTGGTCAGAGTTGCCATGTCTGCAGTGTGTAGGCGGACCTTGGCCTTGTAGAGCTCCAGTTCGTTGTCAGTGATCCTCCAGGGCTCCTGGGCCTTCAGCCTCTCTGCCGCCTCCTGTTCCATGTCGTCTTCCTTCAGCCTGTATGGCTCGATCAGCTCCTTAAAGCTCAGCTTACTGCACAACCACACAGAGACGTCACTTTATATCACAACACGTCACCTTCCTAAAATAATGGCCTAAGTCATTTTTTCAGGTTTTTCAGAAAACACAAAAAAATGGAATATCTATTCATTAATAATTTCACTCAAAAATGTTATGACAATATATGACTATTTACATACTTATAACAATGTCTGTCAATTATGCAACATAAGACCAATACATGCCTTTGTGACTTAGGCAATTTTAAACCTTCAACTATATCAACAATCAGTGTGTTTACATACACAGAAACCTCATCACTTACCAACTGGGGACGAGCCCTGAATCATGGAAATAACTTAGACGGATATATGTTCTCTGATTAAAAAAATCATAGATAGAATGGTAGATTTTTGTTCTTCTTGTAAAATTGCCTAAGTCACATTGTCTTTTGACTTAGGCAAAATAAAACAGCCTAAGTCCCACTCTGGACATAGGCCATTATACTAAAAGGTGTAGAATCACATGACCTGTTCAACTGAGGATATAGGCAAGTTTACCAGAGGTGGCCAGCACCATAAGGAGATGATTTAGGCAAGAAAATCATTTTTGTCAAAAAATTACGTAGGCCATTATTTTAGAAAGGTGCCGAACAGTGTTATCAGATTTAACTAGTACGCCCATATTATGCTCATTTTCAGGTTCATAATTGTATTTTAAGGTTGTACCAGAATAGGTTTACATGGTTTAATTTTCAAAAATCACCATATTTTTGTTGTACTGCACCGCTCTCTCACTGCTGCAGATCCTCTTTTCACCTGGTCTCTGTTTTAGCTACAGAGTGAGACCTCTTTTCTTCTTCTGTACTATCTTTGATTGCACTCGCACATGTGCAGTAGCTCAGATGTGGATCATGTCAGCTAGCTAGCTCCATAGACAGTAAAAGAAAGGCTGTTTCTCCAACTTCGGTCAGTTACAAGGCAGGATTAGCTGGGAGACTTCTAAATGAGGGCACACATGTAAGTAGTTCTTTTGTAGATTATGGTGAACTTGTGTGTGTTGTAGCAGTGCTTTGCTATTGAGAACGAGGTAGCATACTAGCATTAGCATGCTAACGCTACGAGCTAACGGTTGCGGTTAGCCAGCTCGTTTCGGCTTGTGACGTCACAAGCTATGCCGATTTTGAACAGCTCACCCGGAGACTGAAGGCAGGACACATTCAGAAACTGTATCTCACTCAGAACAGCGTGGATGGATTTTTTTCAAAGTTTGTATGTGTGTGGAAGCACCAGAGACACAAAAGAACACGCCAAATCCCAGAAAAAGTATCATAATATGGGCACTTTAAGCAGCATTCCGTGTTTTCCATAGCTTTATGAAAGACTTAGGTGCACATATTTGGAGGTTTGAGGGTTTATGGTTCATTCTTCAAAAAAACGTTTTTAAAAAAAAAAAAAAAAAAGGAAGTAGTTTCACATCTATTATCACCATATCTGTGTCTAAAACCTTGGAAAAGCTAGAGCAGACAATAAATAAATAACACTCAAAAAGATTAAGGTTAAATAAGTCCACTGGGGACCAACTACAACAATTAGATCGGAGGAAAGTATTTTAGTTAGTTTTTTAAAATTCATTCGGCTTAGGTGCTGCCCAAAACGGCTCGGGTGCTTTACCTAAAAATTATAATGGTAGGGAAAACCCTGGCATTTCAAGCCTTTTTTTTGCATTTTTAAACCATATTTATTTATTTATTAGTTTTATGTTCAAGTCTGTTCTGGGTTTAACCTGGCTGGGAAATAATAAATAAAAACCCATACTCAGAAAAGCCACTACAATCACATAGGATCCCATCCACCCCCTTCACCTATCCTTTAAGTTACAGCCATCAGGTCGACGCTACAGAGTCCCAAAACTAAAAATCCTGAATCCCCACTGCCATCACCACACTGAACAGTCATACATAGACAGTGTTGGGAAGGATACTTTCAAAACATATTCCGTTACAGAATACAGAATACATGCCCAAAAATGTAATTTTTAACGTATTCCGTTACGTTACTCAATCTCAGTAACGTATTCGAATACTTGGATTACTTCCACATTGAATTGCATTTTATAAGTGCGGCCATCACATCCAGCTTACTAAACAGGCCTATTCTGGTGTGTTCTTCTGTTACAACTGGCTGAATGTGTACCTAAACAAGCAGACAGATTTTTGTATTTGTAGTCCCGAACTGCATACTACGAAAATCTAACCACAGTCTAAGCTACCACCAGCTAATTTTAGCTAACGTTAGCTAGCATGTCAAACAGGGCTAGTCAGTCTTTCAATGGCTCTGGGGCTAGTAAATCAGCACGTAGGAGAATGTAAAGTCGCACGTCAACAGCAAGGTGACCAGTAAAACTACAGCAGACGACTACCCTTGGCTAATTAAAAAAAAATCGTACTTTAAGATGCTTCTTCAGGTTGGAGGTGGAGGAATTTGGACGCTGAAAGGAAGTTTGGTTGCTGACAAGCAGAGGTTGCACTGCACAGTTATATTTGTTCTCCCTTCTCTTTCTTTAATGTGAAATGCTGTTTGAATTTCCAAGATAGAAACGCATTCCTGCCCTGGCTCTGTTGTGCCGGTTCCGGCTCCATCTTCTCTCCCTCTATCAGTGATCACGCAAATAGCTAATTCTTTCGTTTTTATATCGGTGCTTCTGGGAAATGCATGGAGTTGCGAGAGTGAATAAACTCGTGAAACAGAAATGTATCGTCATGTAATCCATTGATTTCAACAATGTAACTGTATTCTAAATACCAACTATTTAAATTGTAACTGTAACGGAATACAGTTACTCATAATTTGTATTCTGAATACGTAACGCCGGTACATGTATTCCGTTACTCCCCAACACTGTACATAGACAGCATATCCAACAGCTCCATCAGGCTTCTTTTTGCAATGTTTTGCATTCTTGCACATGTTTGTACCGTCAATGTTTTTACACTCTTTCTATATGTAGCTTTTATGTTCTTAGATGTATTTTATGTCATCTAAACCTGGCCTGTCAAAGACAAATTCGTTGTGACAGACAAAATTCTTATCTTATCTTATCTTATCTTATCTATCTATTTCTCTGTTGTGGTGTGTAATAAAGGATTTTTTTTTAAATCTTAAATTTGAAAGTTTAAATTAATATTGCTCAATGTTGATCCATGAAGCTCGACAACTTTAAGGAACCAGTCCATTGAAGGCCTTTATTTCCTGTAGCTGTGGCCCTTTAAATATCCTCGTCATTTGTGCTGAAAATCGTACTTTAACGCCCTTCACATCATCATGTAGACTCACTGAATGCAAATCAATCACGATAAACAAAGTGAGCCGAGGCCGACTCCATCAGAGGTCGTACCTGTGTTTCTTGGGTTTGGTGTTGATGTCTCCGAGGACGTTGATGTCAGAGAAGTCGATCCTGAACCTGCTGAGCAGCGTGGCCATGCTGATGGGGGACACACACACACACACACACACACACACACACACACACACAATAATCAACATACTTGAATGTACTGTGTGTATGAAGTGTAAACAAGATGATAGCTGATTTAACTCACGCTCGGCGGTCGTGATCGATGCGGTTGATCTTCCCGCCGATGAAGACTCGGATCCTGCAGTCGCCCCACTTGCTCCCGTTGGTCAGCAGAAAGGGGATCAGCAGAGTCAGGCCTGCACACACAAACATACACAAACACACTTTACTATGAGAAGCCGCCTAGGCCAAAATTGAATACTTCACTTGGACATACATATATACTTCACTTGCACATACAGTACATATATACTGGTACTTAACACTTGCACACACACACACACATATATACTTCACTTGCACATACATATATACTGGTACTAACTACTTGCACATTCATGCATACTTCACTTGCATATACATATATATTGTACTTCACTTGCGCATACATATATACTTCACTTGCGCATACATATATACTTCACTTGCGTATACATGCATACTTCACTTGCGCATACATATATACTTCACTTGTGTATACATGCATACTTCACTTGCGTATACATATATACTTCACTTGTGTATACATGCATACTTCACTTGCGCATACATATATACTTCACTTGCACATACAGTACATATATACTGGTACGTAACACTTGCACACACACACATATATACTTCACTTGCACATACATATATACTGGTACTAACTACTTGCACATTCATGCATACTTCACTTGCATATACATATATATTGTACTTCACTTGCGCATACATATATACTTCACTTGCGCATACATATATACTTCACTTGCGTATACATGCATACTTCACTTGCGCATACATATATACTTCACTTGCGTATACATGCATACTTCACTTGCGTATACATATATACTTCACTTGCGTATACATGCATACTTCACTTGCGCATACATATATACTTCACTTGCACATACAGTACATATATACTGGTACTTAACACTTGCACACACACATATATACTTCACTTGCACATACATATATACTGGTACTAACTACTTGCACATTCATGCATACTTCACTTGCATATACATATATATTGTACTTCACTTGCGCATACATATATACTTCACTTGCGCATACATATATACTTCACTTGCGTATACATGCATACTTCACTTGCGTATACATATATACTTCACTTGCGTATACATGCATACTTCACTTGCGCATACATATATACTTCACTTGCACATACAGTACATATATACTGGTACGTAACACTTGCACACACACACATATATACTTCACTTGCACATACATATATACTGGTACTAACTACTTGCACATTCATGCATACTTCACTTGCATATACATATATATTGTACTTCACTTGCGCATACATATATACTTCACTTGCGTATACATGCATACTTCACTTGCGCATACATATATACTTCACTTGCGTATACATGCATACTTCACTTGCGCATACATATATACTTCACTTGCGCATACATGGATGCAGACAATGCAAAATAAAGTCAAAAAGTACAAAACTTCCCACATGATACTTTATATATATATATATATATATATATATATATATATATATATATATATATATATATATATTATTTATTTTTTCAACCTGGATCCTATTTCCCCATGTTTTTGTGTCTAAGTGACTAATGGGACTAATGGGAATTGAGTGAGAGCGCTGCAGCCGGCAGCTGCAAAACGGGCCGCAAAGGCAACAAGTAACCTCTCACGTGATTTCATAACAAGACTTCTCCTCTCCTCCTTATAGGATCCTTTACCACAATGTTGTCAGTCACTTATAATAACAACCTGAACCTGTCAGTGGCAAAAACAAGCACTTTTAGTTGACGTAACGTTACATTGATGCTGCGCAATTGCCCTTGCTGCCTGGCGGCTGCAGCACTTTGTCTCAATACTGGACCAATTTCAAAAAGTGTTGCCCCCACTAGTCACTTACACACAAAACATGTTACCTTAAGACTTAAGGTTTGAAACATGTTTTAAATTAGTCTAGAGGTAAACTTTGGTGCGCAGCAAGCCTTTGTCTTTGGATTAGACATAAAAACTGACCTCCGTCATCAAACAACCACCAGACATCTATGGTTCCTTTGCCCTGCTTCTTCTTGAACTGCTGGCTGGTCTCCAGCAGACGCTGGTCGGTCAGACTCAGAGGAGACTTGGTCTCTGTTGCAGGTGACATGATACGACACAAGGTGAGGTTAAAGAAACACTTTTGACAGATGAGAAGTGTCAAATGAGAAGATGAATGTTTGTCTTTCGGAGTCTTGACTTAAACATCACACCACGCCACAGCTTAAGACACTGCACTGGCTACCGGTATCTTAGAATTGATTTTAAAGTTATTTTACTTGTTTATAAAGCTTTAACTGACCTCTCACCTCCACACATCAGTCATTTTCTTGCATTTTATGTTCCAGACAGATCACTAAGGTCCTCCACTGCTTTTCTTTTAAATGTTACTTACGTGTCCCATAAAAGTACCAGGGAAAGAGCATTCTGTTTTTACACCCCTAAACTGTGAAACTCACTGCCTTTGGATATTAGAATGGCAAGCTCTCTCTGTATTTTTACATTTTATCTTTTTAATTTGGCTTTTAATTTTATTCTGTTGGTTTTAACATTTGACAAGTGTCTTTTTGTTGTAATTTTTAGTCTTGCTTTTTTTTCCTCATCTGTGTTTTAATTTTGTTATTTTTGTTATTTTTTTATTTTGTTCTGTGAAACACTGCTCGCATGAAAGGTGCTATATAAATAAATAAATAAAAAAGTTAAAGATAAAGTTTGTGCCGTTGGACCTATCTCGTGCAGGGATAAAAATAGTCTTGCATTGCCAGACCTTCCTCCACAGCGCTGCAGAGGAGGGTCTGGCCAATCCACCCAGTGTGAGAAAAACGAGCTCTGGTTTATTGGCATTTCTTTAAACCAATCACAAATGTGTTGGGCGGTGCTAAGTGCCAGACGGAGCCCCGGTGCCGCTGCAAAATAGCCTCTGGAAGGAACTTGTTTTGGTGGAACATGTGCACGTTCAAACGTTGTTTTAGTCGTGCAACAGAAAACTCAGATTGGACAGATAGTCTAGCTAGCTGTCTGGATTTACCCTGCAGAGATCTGAGGAGCAGTTAACCATAGTCCTCATACATCGAACAAAGTTTAAAATTCCAACATAAAGAAACTGCCCGAAAAGAAGAACATCTGGCGAAATTTCCGGCGGTACCGGAGCAATGAGAAGAGAAGTGGAACGTCGTTGATATAGACTAGGATAAAGATTAGCTGTGATGTGAAGGCTATGACTAGATGAGTGTTCATGTTGGCCTGTGCCATGATGACTTTACCTAACATGATGAGCGGGCTGCTCTGGTTACTAGTGGTTTTTGGAGGACAGGAGTCCGACTTTGAGTCTTTATCCAGACTGACAGAAACCACCACCTCCTTACTGCCAACTGGGGGCTTCTCACTGGACGACAGCAGCTCGTCTGCAGGGTCAAAAATGGAGACAGATGCTGTGTAGCAGTATACTGTAGGTAGACAGACAGATACTCAGAAGAAGACAGATGTACCTTGTCCCTGGATGTGAGAGATATCCAGTCCGTCCTGCAGTCGAAGGAGCACCACCCCAAACTGCAGGTCGAAAGCATCGCTGCAACACAGAACACACAATCAAACCTTTCTGTCCGTCACAGGAAATCTGATAGATCTATCTTATAGATAGAATGTCAATGTATCCTACCAAGAAAAAAAGAAAATCTTCCAGTTTAGTCTGTGAATTTCTTCTTTAGAAAAAAAGGACACCTTACAATTCAGACTTAAAAATTTGTATTATTTTATATATTTAGCATGTCCACGGCAATAGACACCAAGACAATTTTCTAGGGTTGCCCTCGACTAAAGAAAATCTTAGTCGACGTAGTTGCTTTAATCGACACATCTGTAAATAAATGAGTTTTTCCACAAAGATTCATGCAAAAGAACCACTTTTTACCAGAGATGTGCTGATAAGTTATTCAGCACAAAAAAGGATTTAAAAAATGACTAATCAACTAAAGAAATCTTAGTCGACTAAGACTAAATTGAGCGGTTAGTCGACTAAGAGGGAGCAGGCCTACAATTTTCAGCCTTCTTTTATTCCGAATTTGTTTTACATACATTTTAGGGACGGTATAGTCAGATGTTCTCCTTTATTTTGCACTCATTTACTTCTCGACACCTCTGAGTATACTGGTCTTTATTTCAAGTGGGGAAAAGAACTTAAAAGTCCGAACATCATTTTTTTCAATCAGTCGAAACTCCTTCATCCTTCAATCTAGATTAAAAAAAATAAAATAAAAACAAATGACCACGATGAAGGGGACACAAATGAACAGGTGTGATCTCAAGAGGATATATAACAGTTGTATGTGCATGTATATATATAATACAGTATTTGTAACTCATGTTTTCAAATTATAATAAAACAAACTCCTCAATGTAACGGTGTAGAAAAGAGACAATTTAATAAAAGTTCAGTTTTATCTTTATGCAACTTTTAGCACTCTGTGGTGTACCTTAAAGTGCTCATATTATGCTCATTTTATCATAATTATGCATAATTGTATCTAGAGTTTGTACCAGAATAGGTTTATTATGGTTTATGTGGTTTAATTTTCAAAAAACACTATATTTTTGTTGTACTGCACATTGCTGCAGCTCCTCTTTTCACCCTGTGTGTTAAGCTCTCTGTTTTAGCTACAGAGTGAGACATCTCACTTCTGTTCCATCTTTGTTGGGAGTCACACATGCGCAGTAGCTAGGTAAGGACTACTAGCCAGTCAGAAGCAGAGTATGAGGGTGTGCCACGCTAGCAGCTAGGCGAGCATTATAACGTGTGTTACATAATGACACACATTCGTCTCTGAAGTAAAGGCTGGACTACAATAGAGCTGTTTGGAGCAGTTTGGGAACAGTGTTTTCTGTTGGAGATGGTAAGTCCCTTTGGGGTGGACTTTTGATATTAATGAACGTCCGTTACATTCAAGCCATTGCCAAATGAGTTGCTACAAAGCTAAGACTATCAGCTCCACACAACTCTCTCTGTATTTGTCAGTATGACTATGTTCAGAAGATTGTGGCATCCAGTGACATCCCTGTGCAGAAGCTTGAGTGAAGATAATTAATTATAATTATATTATCACGGAAGGCTTGTATCATGTGGACATGCCGACAGTGTTGTTGTCATTACTTAGAATTCCTCACGTACTATAGCTTTAAGATTTGATGAAATTATTTTTACTGTATGAGATTATTAAAGAGTTTGTGTTGGCTTGATTAATACATTTTTGGTGATCTATGTTTTCCAAATAAAAAAGCAAAAGTAGTGAAACTGATACTTTCTAACTCGGTAATGGCATAAATCCCAAACGTCAACCGTGTTTGGGGAAAAAAGAAAAGTACCTTTGTAAAATGTTAGGAGCTCATTTTAAAAAGACACATCAGTCCTTACTGTATAGTGTTGATGTAAATCTCCACATCTCTCATGTCTCCATCACTCCAGTTGTTCTTAAAACCCATAACCAAGGTGTTGGGCTTCAGACGACCCAAACCGACAGCCTGAACATTACAGAACACAGATGTGACAATAATGATTTCTTTTTTCTTTTCTTTTTTTAATCAGAGAACAAAGTTATTTTTTTAATTTAATGAGAACGGTTAGGTATAAAATAAAGCCAGATGGAGTTTACATCCCCCCCACTACAAACACACTAGGAAAGCAAATCAACACAATCAAAACTGTAACAGACAACGTGGTATTAAAATGATTAAATAACAAGATGTACAGAAGAAAATTAAATAATCCTGACCCAGAAAATAAAATCTTCAAGAATAGAAAGTAGGTGTTTGTAGTATTAATTAAATATGAGTAAATCAAATTTGTATTGAGTTACAAAAGGAAACATTTGCAGTAGTTTGGTTTATGGATAATTAATGTATCTGCGTGGTTTGAATTTTGAATTCTCAGAGCAGCTGTAGGAAAAAAAGGAAACTGAAAGTGAAGAAGTACCAATAATGAAATTAAGATCACTGCGTGAAAACCAGCTACCATTCCCACATTGAGATCAATTCATTCATTAATGAGATATCCACTTGATCAGCCCTGTCTCCTTAAAATTATATTCCCATACAACTAGTCTATATCGACAATGTTTCATTTCCGGGATTGCTCCAGTGCCGCCTGAAATTCCGTCGGATGTCCCTCATTCTAAACTCCCGTGGATTTAAATCCAGACAGCTAGCTAGACTATCTGTCCAATCTGAGTTTTCTGTTCCACGACTAAAACAACCTTTGAACGTACACGTTCCACCAAAAAAAGTTCCTTCCTGAGGCTATTTTGCAGAGGCACCGTGGCTCCGTCCGGTGCTTAGCGCCGCCCCAAGACGATTGTGATTGGTTTAAATAAATGCCAATAAACCAGAGCACGTTTTTCTCCCAAACTGGAATGGTGTGTGGACTAGCCAGACCTTACTCCGAGCGCTGTGGAGGAAGGTCTGGCAATGCGAGACTATCATACAATTAAACTGCATTCTCAATATTGTTTCTAGGGAAACATATTTTCTCCCAGGTTTCCAGTGTCACAAATACATTTCTAATCAAGGTCCGCATAGGGAGGAGGTCGGGGTGGATTGGTGGGTCGAAGAAACACAGGATTTTCACCCAGGAGACCGCTGTTTGTGTCCCGTATGAAAGCAAAAAACAACATTGACTTGTAAGCCACGTAACGTACTTAACTTACGTCACGTACGTAAAATAGGCAACTTAAATGACGTAGAAACATACTACTTTTAACCCAAACCGTCATCTTTTCCAAAACTTAACCAAGTAGTGTTGAAACAAATATAATCCATGGGGAAACATTTTTCCTCAAAACATAATTGACGTTGTATGGGAACTTAATATTTTAGGAGACAGGGTTGACTTGATAAACCTGACAGACCATTGCTGGAGGTTTGGGAGTTTAATTTCAATCCAGGTGTTCATACCTGCATGAGGAACTGCGCCCCGTGCCTAAGGTTGTCAGAGAACACATGAGTGTAAAAGGCCTTGATCCGTTTCTTGTTGAGCCAGCGCTGACAGCGGGCGTGTTCCTGAGACAGCTCCTTCAAGTTTGGCCGACGGGTCACCTGAACACAAGAAAGACACCGGCGATGACAGGAGAAGGCAAAGGAGAAGTTTGCAACCATGCAGAAAACGTTTCAGCGATGTTAATCTGTACGTACGGTCCTGACGTGAGCGCAGACCATGAGGCCGACATTCTTGGTGAAAGAATTAATCAGTTGAAGCAGAGCAGGACGAGAGTTTGGATAACCAGCCATCACCAAACACTGCGGCCTGGAAACATGGATTTTACACACACTTAGAACAACAATTACAAAGAGTTTTGAAAGGACTTTCAGTTTTGTGTTTGATGGATATCACAGCGTGGTCTTGTCAAATCAAATTCTGGTAAAAATCATTTTATAAGTGACAGTTTTTTTTTGGAAAAACTATTTTTGTTTTCCAGGGTTGTCCTTTTTCTTTTTTTAAAAGCCTCCAAAGTTTGTTTAATTTTTCTACAATCTTAAGATAAGATAAACCTGTATTGATCCCCAGTGGGGAAATTCGGTTGTTGTAGCAGCAGGACAGACGTTTATACAGATAAATAGAAAAAGTGGCAGGATTTATTTTTTTATTTTTTATAAAAGATGTATATAAAACTAAAATAAGAATAAGTTCCACATTTGTTTTACTGTTAGTTACTACAAGTTTTCTGCTGGATGCTTTAATCTAAATACAAAACAGCAGATATTTGGCATTAGGGGACTGAGTTGGTATCAGTTGCTGAGTTAGAATCTGACCAAATCTGAAAGCTCGAGCTGACCTGAAGTTTTTAACGTGGTCCTCGACTCCAGTGAGGTTTATACAGTGAGTCAGAGCCTGGTTGTAAATCAGAGCCTGAGTGGACGAACCCCAGTTCACATCTACAGGAAACAGCACACACACACACACACACACACACACACACACACACACACATAGGTAGAACAGTGTAGATGAAGGGATGATTGTTAAGTGTCTGTAAAGTGAAATAAAAAAGGCAGTAGGGCATATAAGAGCCGGTTGGAGCAGTGCTTACCAGAATACTGTAACTGCGCTATATACTGTAAATGATGTTTTCTGACTTTTGTCCAATCTTTGCTGTTTACATGTAATTGTGAAAAAGTGAAACAAGTGCAGAAACAAGTGGTCGGTATCTGATCAGTTTAACTGTTAGCAGCTAGCGAAGATAACATATGAAATCATCGCATTCTCACCAGGTTTCTTGTAGCTGACGTAGATGTAGAGGGCGAGGACGATGAGCAGAGTGACCAGAGCTGCCCACCAGTTGATGACAAACATCACCACACAGCACAGGACGGCCCCGGCAAGAGACACCCACATGTTGTAGTACTTGAAGCTGGGACGCCACCCTGTGGTGAGACACCAGGAGAAAATAAAAAGGCCATGATACAAGAGCAAATGTTTTACAAAATCATTTCTATATTTTGCAGAAAAAAACAATAGCAGAAGATAACCAGAAGTGAAGTTGTGCAAATGTTTCCCAAAGCCTTGATGGAGGCACAATTTATCTCATTGGTTGAATTAAACACACTTAGCCTTTCAGGCCTTTTTAAACTAACCATGCAAGTAAGTTGGCATGTAAAAGGGTTACCATTATTTTTTACACTTTCTTCTTTGTTATTTAGTTTTAACTCAAGTAGATTTTATTTATATAGCCGAAAATCACACATTTTTCATGGAGGGCTTTACAAACCCCAACAAATTAAAATGGCCTTTTATCACAGCAAATTACATTATTTCCAGTTCAAGTGCAGCTCTAGCTTCTAAAATAAACTTGTGACCAATAAAGTTTTAATATACAACATAGACTATAAACATTGTTGGCAAACTTGGTCAGATTGAGTCACTCCAAAAATAGTCTCGCATTGCCAGACCTTCCTCCACAGCGCTGCGGAGGAGGGTCTGGCTAGTCCACACAGCATTCCAAGATGGGAGAAAAACATGCTCTGGTTTATTGGCATTCCTTTAAACCAATCTCAATCGTCTTGGGCGGTGCTAATCACCGAGTGGAACCACGGTGCCTCTGCAAAATATCCTCGGGAAGGAACGTGTTTTGGTGGAACGTGTACGTTCAAAAGTTGTTTTAGTCGTGGAACAGAAAACTCAGGTTGGACAGATAGTCTAGCTAGCTGTCTGGATTTACCCTGCAGAGATCTAAGGAGCAGTTAACCATAGTCCTCAGAAATCCACTGCAGTTTGAAATTACAACACAAAGAAAGTGGAAGGTAACGGACATCCGGCCGAAAATAAGGCTTTGAAATGACTTTTAGAATGGTATCAAAAAATTCAGAGACCTTTTTAAGTCAACTCTAACGTTACTAGAACTCAATTCATGGCAAGTCTCTAACAAATCTCTTCATATCAAGACTGAGTCAATGAAACGGCGACTTTAGTTTACAGAGCTTACCTGGAGAGTTGGCCAAGGAGGCGTGGAAGACGGAGAAGTTAATGAGAGCGTACGAGGCCAGGAAGAAGTTGGAGATGATGGGAGCGATGATGTTCAACTCCGCTAACACACACCAACAGAGAGGTTCAATATTCAAGAAGTTTTAGCTCAAAGAGTCAAAGATAAAGTTTGTGTTTGGAGCCTACCGATGAGAATGAAGGCAAGGCCGATGCAGAAGGTCAGGACGTAACCACGGAGAGGCTCGTTGTTCTTCCCATAACCCTTTGCAAAAACACCCAGCCCTGGATAGATGTTGTCCTTGCATAGAGCCTACAATGACAACCGCTTTTATTCATTCATTCATTTTATTTCATTTGTGAAGTTTATCATTTGTTAATACAGTTTTGAGAGACAGAGATTTGACATCGGGTTTGGGATAAAAAAAATACAGGCCTGTGTAGTGCTAAAGTTGAACTTATATGATCCTAATACAAAGTGTACATTTTCATTCTTGATCTTGGAAACTGTTCTACTAGCTTCTTCCTGTGCTTTCAACCACATGTTGAGGTCTTCGTCAGTGATGACAACTGAGAAAACTTCATCCACTGATGAGGGCCATGAGATGCTATTGAAAGCTATGAAAAAAGCGAGTAAGTGGAACTTGAGTTCAGGGTTTTTTCTCAAAACACAATGTATTTCAAAGTAATCAGTTTCCTTTTAGCTTTCTTGTTTTCCCATTCACACACTTCACACACAGTCAGTATTTTTCTTGCTGATGATGAAACTGATCTGTTCAGTTTATAGATATAGTTCTATATGTGTCTGTGTGATGTTGTTGTTGGTTATCTTCTGATAAATAAGATAGCTCTCTGACCTGGAAGACTTTGGGTGCGCTGACCAGCGAGGCTAGAGCCGAGGACAGAGTGGCTGAAAAAATCCCTGCAGAGATCAGAGGTCCGAAGCCCGACACCAGACTCATCACCTGGACAAAACACACACACACACACACACACACACACACAAACACACACACACACACACACACACACACACACACACACACACACACACACACACACACACACACACACACACACACCATTAGGTTCACACTGACCAATCATAATCCATTATCCCCTCAATCCTTATCCTTACAAGTCAACGCAGACATATGCAGCCGTAAAATATCTTATCAAGAGTGCAGGTTGTTCAAGTTTACCAAAATGCAGCCTACAACTCCCACACTCCGTTTTGTTTGCAGTTACATAATATTGTTCTCTAATTCTTTGTGAACAATATTTGTGTCTGGGACAGAATTTGTCACGATATCACGATCATTCGCTCCAGTCAAATAGGGCAGCAATTATGAGATTTTGACCGTTGTGCGGTCTGCAGCAGTCGTGAGTCAACCCACTGAGCTGAGACACAGTTAGCAAGAGTATAAGTAACTTGAAATTGTGTACATTTAGTTTTAGCACTTTATTGATAATTGTGTTGGTTGTATTTTATATTGGCACTCTTCCAGCACAGTTTCCCTCTGGATAAATAAAGTTCTTACTTATCTTATCTTAGCTTATCTTATCTTACTGTTCTGACAGGTGGGAAACAGCTAACCCAATGCTGCAGGTCAGTAAACAACTTAAGACAATGTACTTTAAAAATAAATGAAAATCATCTCATAACATAATATTTCTATTACTGACTGAACTGGAGGCAGCTCTGTTCTCAAACATCGACACCTACCAACATTATGTGACGTCTGTTAGCGTGTGAGAGGATGAGAAACACACACAGATGTTAGATTTACATTTACATCTGCTTTACTTAGACAGATTTTAGTGACAGAGCAGAACTTAAAATAAAGAATTATAATACTGTAAAACAAGAACAAATGTTTCTGTCTGTTGAGATTCAGCAATCTCAACAGACAGCAATATCAGTGTGTGTGTGTGTGTGTGTGTGTGTGTGTGTGTGTGTGTGTGTGTGTGTGTGTGTGTGTGTGTGTGTATGTGTGAGTGTGTGTAGGTGGATGTTGTCAATGCTCTCATTCAGCTCTGGTTTCAACCAGCGAGAACCTTGTGACTCAAAACAACAGTCACTATTATCACTGCTGCACTTTGTTTGGGAACAGCTCCGTCACACACACACACACACACACACACACACACACACACACACACACACACACACACACACACACACACACACACACACACACACACACACACACACACGCACAAATGCACACACGCACGCACACACACGCACACACACACAGTGCAGGCATATGACAGCATACAGAGAAACAAGATCAGAGCAGCAGTCTGACACGATTCACACTTGTATTAAACAACCACAAAAGAATATGCAGTAATTTTTTTAGTTTGTTTAGTTAGAGTCTGTTAATACCAGTTAACAGGTATAACTCATACACCTGATTTCCATCAAACACCACATGTTTGCTTGTTTTTGCCTTAGTTGTAGTTGTAACAAGTAAATAGGTTAATTGATTGAAGAACTATTGATTGACACTTAATAATTTGGTTAGTTAAATAAATTCTATTATACTTTAAAGAGCAGTTGTTTGTGATTATTTGTTTATATTGCAGTACCAACTGGTTGAACAGGCAGTGCTCAAATTTCACCCTTCCCGTTCACTTTATAAATATGAAATAAATGAATCAAATTAATTAAGATCTGTATTTTCAAAGAGAACTCCACCTATGAGACTGTTTTCACAGTTCAGTTATTGGTCCCTGATTCCATGGTGGTGCCCCGTTTTGATTGTTTGTCAATTTGGAAAAGTTATTAATACACATATTCATAACTTTATTAATATTGTTAAAACATCTTTGATATTGAATTTCCAATAATTGAATCTGTACCTTCCTAATCCCCAACACTATAAAGAGTATTGGGACAAAACAGTCACAAATAAAGTGAGGAGAGACGGAAATCACGTTTGGACTGTTCTGCTATGAATGCTTTGTTTTTTTTGTGTAATGAGCACACTGCACCAAATTCCTAGCAACTTAGTAGAGTATTGTATCTTGAATCTTGTCAATCCAAGTAGCGAATGTGATCTAACTGCTGCTTTTGTTGACTGTTGGTGTGTGTCGACGATGGGAAACAGGACAGTGTCGTATCCTGACACGACATCACCGTCAATGTGACCGTCAATGTGACCGTCAATGTGACCGTCAACGTGTAGGCTTCCATAGAAACAATAGCTGTGGGTGTTTCAATGCACGTCACACTCTGCCAGTGTGTGTTGTTGGCCCTTATGTAAAACACATTCCTAAGGTTGTCTGAGTGTGTTGAGTGAAATAAGCAGTAAATGCCCCTCATCATATCATATCCACATTATCAAGTTTCCTGAGTGAGCAGCTGAGTGTGTGTCCGTTACCTGGAAGTCGTTCATCAGGCCGTACTGACAGCCCCCCTCCTTGCAGATGGAGAAGTCGTAGCCCAGCGTGCAGGCGGCGTCGGTGCAGTTCACCGTGTCGCTCACCGTGTCGTTGTGGTCGCCGGTGGCATCCCTGACAATGCAGGAGCCTGCAACACACACTCTTAATATTGTAACAACAGCAGAGCCGAATCATCACAGAGATTTCGTCTTTTGGTTTCTTAGGTTATATTTGGGTTTGGTTGCTGCTGCACCAGTTCTTTTCTTACTCTTATTTTTGCCTTAATTCGACTGTGAGCAACTCCAACTTAACAATTTCCCTGAGGGGATCAATAAGGTATTCTGATTCTGATTTACATCCCCACAGAACCTTTTCCACTCATTAATGCATCACACACACACACACCACTGATTTGATTCTTTTTGCAGATTGTAGTTTATTTTCTCTTTTTAATTTAATCAAAATTGAGCTTTATAGTTGCACCACATGTGTTCTCTGTCTTGAAGCCAGTTGAGTGCACATTCAAACGTGAAAACCATAACTACAAAATATTATTATTATTATATATATATATATTAGATATTTCTACAAAACTATGAAAACATAACTCTAGGATACATCTCTTTATGTTTGCCAGATATTTGACTTCAACAGCACTTTCATATAATGTATTATAGGGTGTGGAACAAATCCAAAAGCATTTCATCACAGCTGTGCCTCAGTATTTCGTGACAGCTGCAGTCAATAAGTCTATATGATTTTTAGAAGTTGAGCTAAAAGTAAGCTCTCTACATCTACAGCATAACTGCATAACTGACAGAGTAACTTGGGTGTTAATCACAAGTGTATACAGTAATATTACCTGCAGAGATGGTGACAGCCACGTAGGTGATTCCGGTGATGACGATGGCCAGCAAAGTACCTTTAGGGATCGCTGACTGAGGGTCCTAAAAAAGGAGATATGATGAGATTCAAGTTTATTGTCTGCTCAGGAATATTAATACCAAGTAATACATAAAGTATCTATATATTTAGTCAAAAATAATAATAAGCTTTTCATACAAAAAGAAGCAATACAATATGCTTTGCAAAAGACATAAATACACAAAAAAAAAATAATAACAGATGCAAGAAATAGCATTAGACTAAACATTAGATTAAACTGCATTAAGGATTTTGAGTTAAATCAAAGAGCGATTAAAACATGAAATATAAATTAATGACTGTATTTGAAGGTTAAAATATAGTAAATGTTTCTATGTAAAGGCGTGTTTGAGAAGTTGGGTTTTCTTTTAAAAGCTGTAAATGAGGTGCACATTATCAGCTCTGCAGGAAGACCGTTCCAGAGTCTGCGGCTGTATGAACCAAATGCTGACCATGGCATTGTTCTTTAAGTGGTAAAAGGCAATTAAAAAAAGACATTTTTGAGCCACTCAGGAATCAGTGATTCCTAAAATGCAATTTAGAAGAGTGTCGACAGGGCTTCTACAGTAGATAGGCATTGGGAGAGTGCAGACCTTAAGCCCAAAACAAGTCTATAATTGTGGCAGATTGCAAGTTTTAAATCTGCTACCACTGAAATCACCCAACAGTGAATACATGTACTGACCCCTGACTACATGGAGAAAGATGAGCGCTACATCCCATTACTGGATGTCAGCAAAAACAAGATTTTCAGCACGATTTCATTTTGTCTTGTTCAGAACTACGCCACATTTTCTTATCCCTTTAACCATCAATCATCTATGTTTAGATTGTCAAATACTACGCAATACGCGAAATGTGGCACTCACCGTGAGGTCTCCGGAGATGTTGGCTCCAGCCAGGATCCCTGTGGCTGCAGGGAAGAAAATGGCGAACATGGAGAAGAACGTCTCCTCCTCTCTGAAGTCTGGACCCAGGTTCTCTAAGAAGATGGCAGCTGTCGGAGAGAGCCAAACCAGAGGAATATATACTTTTCATTTAAATTCTAAATTCACTTTTGAACGGACCAAAAGTTTAGACAAAACGAAGAAAGTGCAGACTCACTGTTGTAGCCGAAGAATCCTTTGGGCTCTTTGCTTTCTATGGCCATGAAGCTTCCTATGAAGTAGTTAGCGATGGCTGCCAGCAGGATCACCAGGAGGACAATCTGAGCCTGACAGACAAAGACAGAGAGAAAAAAAGAGATAAGGAGGGAGATATGAGTAAGGATAATTTTATTTTCTCATTACTAGTAAGACGTTTTTTTCCGAATCTACTTTACAACTGGAGAGAATCAATGATCAGGGTCTCATAGACAGATTGCACTATAAATGTTCACATTTTGATAATCCTATCTGTCAACGACAGGTGCCTTGAAGTTAGTAAATGGCACATAGCATGCTCATACGATACTTACACCTTAGCTATTGTCTGATTGGCTTATAGCAGGAACAAGAGAGCAGCAACAAGACACAGACTCTGCCAGCATGCTAACATGGGGGTCATCCTTATGTTCCCAGGGTCCCCTTATTGTAAGAATCTAATTTGCAGTTCAAATTACAAAAGACTTAGGGGGATGGACGTTTCAAGTGCAGTTTGAATGGTAAAAATCAGTTTAGCTGCTGTGAAGATATCCATGTCTAAAGTCAAGTAAAGTGTCTGTCCGCAAGTTTGAGGGCGTAAGTTTCAAGGAGTATTACATCAGAAGGCTGTAAGCTGTAGGTGGATGATTTCAACATATTGACCCAGGGAAACATACATTTATCCACTACAGTTCGCCTACCAGCCCAGCCTGGGAGTTGAGGACAGCATCATCTATCTGCTGAACAGAGTCTACACTCATCTGGACAAGCCTGCGAGCACTGTGAGAGTCATGTTCTTTGACTTCTCCAGTGCTTTCAACACCATCCGTCCGGCTGTACTGGGTGAGAAGATGACTGCGATGCAGGTGGCAGCCCCCATCGTATCCTGGATTGTTGATTACCTGACGGGCAGACCACAGTACGTACGCCTAAAGAACTGTGTGTCTGACAGGGTGGTCAGCAACACTGGGGCTCCACAGGGGACTGTCCTCTCTCCCTTCCTCTTCACCCTCTTCACCTCGGACTTCAACTATTGCACTGAGTCCTACCACCTTCAGAAGTTTTCTGATGACTCAGCAATAGTTGGCTGCATGGAAAAGGGTGATGAGAATGAATACAGGACTGAGCTGAACCACCTGCAGCTCAATGTGACAAAAACGAAGGAGCTCGTAGTGGATCTGAGGAGGGCGAAATCATCTGGGACCCCTGTTTCCATCCAGGGGGTCCCTGTGGACACTGTTGAGGAGTACAAGTACCTGGGGGTTTACTTAAACAATAATCTGGACTGGACTAGACATGCCGAGGCTGTCTATAAAAAGGGCTCTTTTCCTCAGGAGGCTGAGGTCCTTTAACATCTTTCGGACGATGCTGAGGATGTTCTATCAGTCTGTTGTGGCCAGTGCTATCTTCTCCGCTGTCACATGCTGGGGCAGTGGGATAAAGGTCGCAGACACCAACAGACTGAACAAACTGATCAGGAGGGCTGGTGATGTCGTGGGGGAGGAGCTGGACACACTGACGACCGTGGCTGAGAGGAGGATGCTGTCCAGGCTTCAGTCCATCTTGGATAATGTCTCACACCCTCTCTACGACACACTGGCCCAGCAGAGGAGCACCTTCAGCAGAAGACTCCTCTCACCCAGATGCACCACAGAGCGCCACAGGAAATCTTTCCTGCCTGTGGTCATTAAACTTTACAACACCTCCCTCAGAAAGTCACACACCCCCCTCTCTGTAATCATCTCATCTAAAACATAGACAATCACTTCTCTTTTTTATTGCACTATAATCATCTCAACATAAATAATCATTTCTCTTTTTTATTGCACTATTTGCACATAAACATTGTACATTTCATATTTGTATGCTAGATGAAAAGTCAGAGGATCACCAGAATTATTACAATTCATCCTCTGAGGAACATTAATGTTTGTACAAAATGTCATCTTAATCCATCCCACAGATATAGAGATATTTCAGTCAAGACCAAAGGCTGTTAAGAGGCTGTAACGTCAACTGCAGAACCTCAACAGTTTACAATGAACATCTTGTGCCAGTCTTCCAAGATGTCAGCAGAGGATTTGGGGTGTCCACTGTTTTCTCTGTGATATTATTGGTTCACAGACCTACCTTGGCTTCCCACTCCATCCCAGCTACAGAGATTCCCAGCAGCAGGATGACGGTTAGAGTCCCAACGATACGAATGTCATTTAGCTCATCAGTCATCAGAGCATCGACATCCTGCAACCAACAACCAAACGAGAAACAAGATCCCTGTCAGAATCAGTGTTGACAGGCAGATGTTTGAATGGTCATACCAAAGTATTTCTTACATTAAGCATCTCCACGACTGTCTCTGCAAAGCCCACGACGTACATGGCCACAGCCACAGCGTTGGCAAAAGCAAAGATGAGACCGATGGAGCCTCCGAACTCCGGCCCCAGACTCCTGGAGATTAGGTAGTATGCTCCTCCTGGACAGCAGTGATACACGGTATTAATCATTGTTTCGTCATAACTTTAGGGATTTAGTTTCTTTCACAGGGACACTTTAATTTGAAGTATTCTGGTAAAGTAATCACTTTTAAAGGATGTTGACTTACTGGAAACATTGGTACATGTTTTGACTGAGCCTTAGTGCAGCTTTAGCTCTCAGTATTTCTTCAATAATTTGTGTGATCCTGTAGTTTGAGCTGATTTCCGATACAATTCTAAACATGTTTTACTTGTCTGACAGTCGTTTGTTGAATGCTAATATTTTCACAGCCAGTTAGGGTTTTTTAAAACATTTATTTGGTTCTCCTTAAATAATAAGAATCCTTTGTATTTCAGCAAAACAAGCTGATAACTAATAAAATCCCCTCACTAATCAGATAACATTATCAAAATCAAAGCTTGTGTACGGTGGCTTTCTCACCTCCTCGAACGAAGCCATTGGTTGCTATAGCAGAGGTAGACAGACCAGTGATGGTGGTAACCAAAGTGGCCATCAGAATTATCACAATGGTCAGTCCTGTTCCACACAAACAAATAGAACCAACCAAAACAAACAGTGAAATTGCGAAAGATTTTAATAAGACAACTGTGATTAATCACATCATCTCCAGAGCGATCACAGAAGCCAACCATGTTAAACAGTTTAGTCCGTATATGTTTCAAGTTGCAATAAGTGTTTTTAGCATTTTAGCAAGCTAGCTAGCTCAACTTTTATAGCTTTCATCAAACGTTTACTCAAACACGAGGAAATAGTAATTTTTTGGGAATTGTTTTCAGCGGCGGATTAATCCACATTTGGTGCTCTAGTGAGTATTTGTGGCAGCAGGACGATGTATGAGGGATTGAGTGAAAATAAACTACAGTGTGTGTGTGTTCATGCAACTGGGTCTCACGGCAGTTCGTGAAATGGTCACGTTATTTTGATCTATTGATTCGTCAACAGGGACGCGATTTTCTCGTATATTTCGTGGTGGTCACCACAAAATGGGAACGTGACCATTTCACGACGCAACAACGGGGAAATGAAACGCCACACGCTGGCGACAACAACAGGACGGACCGCCACACGCAGGACGCGCTACAACAACGGGACGGTTGTGGTTAGGAGAAGAAGAACGCAGAAAGGAACTGCCACATGCGGGACGCAATCCCCAGTCTTCGGGGTGAAAGTCCTGTGTTGTTTGACCCATCCACCACCCCAACCAACCTCCTTACGCAGATTTTCGGCTTTTCAATACTCCTCGCTAACGTAATCGTGCTGTTATCACGAAAGATGCTTCCCATTCAAATACATTAGTTTAAAATTCGTGCCCACCACCATGATAAAAACGAGAAAATTCTGTCCCTGTACACAAATCAATACATTAACTAACGTCACCATTTCACGAACTGCCATGAGACTGGGCCCGTTCATGGTAATGAAGGAAGATGTCACCCAGTGCAACAGGGTGACATAAAAAAATTGACAACAATGCAGCTCTATGGCACAGAGGAAGAAGACATATCAGGCTTTGATATTTTATAAACAGCACTTGTTAGTGGATACATTCGCTGTTGGTGTGGGTCTTTTCATGGGATTTGTTGATGAAGAAATATAGAGCCTTATCCTTTACGTATAGCTGCCAAATAATGCGTCTAATGAGAAAGGCTTCACTCTGATTGGCTGGTCTGGAGACAGGGAGAATCCTGAAGGTGGTTGAGCTCACACTTGGAATTTTTTCCTAAAGTCAAAGTTAAACTCAATGCATTTGCACCTACCGATTCCAGCCTGTCCCACAATCCAGGTCATTCGAATAAAGAGCATCACACCCCAGATATTCAGCATGCAGCGGATCTGCAACACACACACACACACACACACACACACACACACACACACACACACACACACACACACACACACACACACACACACACACACACACACAAAACAGATGGTTAATCTTGTGGGAACCAGCATGAATCCCCAGATGGAAGGTGAGTCCCACAATGTGATTACTAAAATAACAGGATAAACTATTTATTTGAGATCATTATTATTATTATCAGATCACATTCAATATCACAGGCAGAAACAGATGAATGCTTCGTCCATGTACAGAACACTAACCAAGACTCCTTTGACCCAACCAAACTTGATAGTTCCTCCTTTCGCCTCCTTTGCCGCCAAGGCCGCCGCCGCCTCCTCAGCCGCTGATGGCTCCTCTCCATTGGCCAGACCGTCCTCAAACGGCTCCTTACAACCAATCACAGCCAAGAGGGAAAAGAGTGAAAGACAAAGAGACAGACAGGTGAGTAATAATGAAAGTCTCAAACTTTTGTTGGTTATGAAAAGTTGCATATATCATTATGAGTTCACTATAAAAATGTGGGGTTTTTGGCTGTT